>NC_090654.1:9114391-9144391 GCF_040937935.1 Hyperolius riggenbachi
CACTCTTCACACACTGATAGCAACACCGCAGGAGAAATGCTAGCACAGGCTTCCAGTATCCGTACCCTCTTCTCCCACTCTTCACACACTGATAGCAGCACCGCAGGAGAAATGCCAGCACAGGCTTCCAGTATCCGTACCCTCTTCTCCCACTCTTTACACACTGATAGCAACACCGCAGGAGAAATGCTAGCACAGGCTTCAAGTATCCATACCCTCTCCTCCCACTCCTCACACACTGATAGCAACACCGCAGGAGAAATGCCAGCACAGGCTTCCAGTATCCGTACCCTCTTCTCCCACTCCCCACACACTGATAGCAACACCGCAGGAGAAATGCCAGCACAGGCTTCCAGTATCCGTACCCTCTTTTCCCACTCTTCACACACTGATAGCAACACCGCGGGAGAAATGCCAGCACAGGCTTCCAGTATCAGTACCCTCTTCTCCCACTCTTCACACACTGATAGCAACACCGCAGGAGAAATGCCAGCACAGGCTTCCAGTATCCGTACCCTCTTCTCCCACTCTTCGCACACTGATAGCAACACCGCAGGAGAAATGCCAGCACAGGCTTCCAGTATCCGTACCCTCTTCTCCCACTCTTCACACACTGATAGCAGCACCGCAGGAGAAATGCTAGCACAGGCTTCCAGTATCCGTACCCTCTTCTCCCACTCCTCACACACTGATAGTAACACCACAGGAGAAATGCTAGCACAGGCTTCCAGTATCCGTACCCTCTTCTCCCACTCTTCACACACTGGTAGCACACCGCAGGAGAAATGCCAGCACAGGCTTCCAGTATCCGTACCCTCTTCTCCCACTCCTCACACACTGATAGTAACACCACAGGAGAAATGCTAGCACAGGCTTCCAGTATCCGTACCCTCTTCTCCCACTCCTCACACACTGATAGCAACACTGCAGGAGAAATGCTAGCACAGGCTTCCAGTATCCGTACCCTCTTCTCCCACTCCTCACACACTGATAGCAACACCGCAGGAGAAATGCTAGCACAGGCTTCCAGTATCCGTACCCTCTTCTCCCACTCTTCACACACTGGTAGCAACACTGCAGGAGAAATGCTAGCACAGGCTTCCAGTATCCGTACCCTCTTCTCCCACTCCTCACACACTGATAGTAACAGCGCAGGAGAAATGCCAGCACAGGCTTCCAGTATCCGTACCCTCTCCTCCCACTCCCCACACACTGATAGTAACACCGCAGGAGAAATGCCAGCACAGGCTTCCAGTATCCGTACCCTCTTCTCCCACTCTTCACACACTGATAGCAACACCGCAGGAGAAATGCCAGCGCAGGCTTCCAGTATCCGTACCCCCTTCTCCCACTCCTCACACACTGATAGCAACACCGCAGGAGAAATGCTAGCACAGGCTTCCAGTATCCATACCCTCTTCTCCACTCCTCACACACTGATAGTAACACCACAGGAGAAATGCTAGCACAGGCTTCCAGTATCCGTATCCTCTTCTCCCACTCCTCATACACTGATAGCAACACCGCAGGAGAAATGCCAGCACAGGCTTCCAGTATCCGTACCCTCTTCTCCCACTCCTCATACACTGATAGCAACACCGCAGGAGAAATGCTAGCACAGGCTTCCAGTATCCGTACCCTCTTCTCCCACTCTTCACACACTGATAGCAACACCGCAGGAAAAATGCTAGCACAGGCTTCCAGTATCCGTACCCTCTTCTCCCACTCTTCACACACTGATAGCAGCACCGCAGGAGAAATGCCAGCACAGGCTTCCAGTATCTGTACCCTCTTCTCCCACTCCTCACACACTGATAGCAACACCGCAGGAGAAATGCCAGCACAGGCTTCCAGTATCCGTACCCTCTCCTCCCACTCCTCACACACTGATAGCAACACCACAGGAGAAATGCTAGCACAGGCTTCCAGTATCCATACCCTCTTCTCCCACTCCTCACACACTGATAGCAACACCGCAGGAGAAATGCTAGCACAGGCTTCCAGTATCCATACCCTCTTCACCCACTCTTCACACAGTGATAGCAACACCGCAGGAGAAATGCTAGCACAGGCTTCCAGTATCCATACCCTCTTCTCCCACTCCTCACACACTGATAGCAACACCGCAGGAGAAATGCCAGCACAGGCTTCCAGTATCCGTACCCTCTTCTCCCGCTCTTCACACACTGATAGCAACACCGCAGGAGAAATGCCAGCACAGGCTTCCAGTATCCGTACCCTCTTCTCCACTCCTCACACACTGACAGTAACACCACAGGAGAAATGTTAGCACAGGCTCCCACTATCCGTAGTTTCAGGTGCTGCACATCTCGTATCTTCACAGCATAGACAATTGCCTTCAGATGACCCCAAAGATAAAAGTCTAAGGGAGTCAGATCGGGAGACCTTGGGGGCCATTCAACTGGCCCCATGACGACCAATCCACTTTGCAGTGGGAGAAGAGGGTTGCATTGAAAATCCAACACAATGGACAGCACATCGAACACATTTTATAAGTGATCAGAAACTTGTAAATAACTCATGAGAGAATACAGTTATGTTAAAACCAAGCACACCA
Source organism: Hyperolius riggenbachi (assembly GCF_040937935.1). Taxonomy (NCBI): domain Eukaryota; kingdom Metazoa; phylum Chordata; class Amphibia; order Anura; family Hyperoliidae; genus Hyperolius; species Hyperolius riggenbachi. The sequence goes on from NC_090654.1 coordinate 9,116,970, forward strand.
TTGTTTTTCTTGTGAAATTCCCAATAAATGTGATGTGTCACATGACCCTGTTGCTATTGAAAAAAGAAAAGTTGGATTAAAAATGGCCGACTTCAAAATGGCCACCATGGTTACCACCCATTTTGAAAAGTTTCCCCCCTCACATATACTGATGTGCCACAAACAGGAAGTTAATATCACCAACCATTCCCATTTTATTAAGATGTATCCATATAAATGGCCCACCCTGTATATTAATGACATACGTATTAAAAAAAGCCCCTAAGGTAACTGTATTTTTTTAAATGCGGTCACTTTGTTTTTTGGTAACTACAGAAGAAGGGTGGGGAGTAGGGAGGTTTTAGAAGTGTTTAATAACTAATGGTGGGTTTATTTTGATGTATTGTAAATGTATTTTTACTTTTTCCCCACTAGATGTAACCACGCATTATCCTGTGTACTGTGACCAAATGCTGTGTGTGTGTGTTTTACTTACATTTTATGAATGAGCACAGGCTTCTCGCTGACACCGATGATCATTCATAACAGGCAATTTGATGGGCTTTGGGAACACATGTTCCCATTCACCACTCACGGACCATCGGGATGGGGACAGAGGCATGTGCTGTGAGCAAACCAAGCAAAGGATCTGCAAGTGGTTAAGCTTCAACAACTTACCGCAACAGTTGACGTAAAGCCGTCGCAGCGAGCTCCGATGTTAGGCGGCTCCAGCAGCTGGTCGATGCTGTGGACAATTCCTTCGAAGAATTCCATGTCCCGATAGATGATTCTGGCGCTGTTCTCATTGATGAGGATATCCCCCTGGAGAGAACAGAATATAATACAGAATAATGAAAACTTATCATCTCTGAATAAAATGACCGACATAAAGGAAGGTTAAAGAGAAACTCCGACCAATAATTGAACTTTATCCCATCAGTAGCTGATACCACCTTTTACATGAGAAATCTATTCCTTTTCACAAACAGACCATCAGGGGGCGCTGTATGGCTGATATTGTGGTGAAACCCTTCCCACAGGAAACTCTGAAGACCGTGGTACTCCTGGCAGTTTGCTGTCTGTGAACATCATTGCATTGTGGGAAATAGCTGTTTACAGCTGTTTCCAACTGCCAAAAAAGCAAGCAGCAGCTATATCACCTTCCAGCAGTAAAAATGCCACCATGTAAGAAATGTCAGAATGTAAATCAGGGAATTAAAAGAATTTACAATGGGTAAACACTGACTAAATCATTTATACATAATTATTGTAAAAATTAAGCACTTTTTTATTACATTATTTTCACTGGAGTTCCTCTTTAAAGTGACAGGAAGATGGAGGCAGCCATGCTTGTTCCTTTTTAGGAAGGGAAACTGCCAAGTGGTCATTGGATGCAGCTTGAAATTGAACCAATCAGATGCAATTCCTGCCAGCTGAAGAGTCTGATCCAAAACAAGACACAGAACATTTATATTGCACTTTTCTTCCGGGTGGACTCAAAGTGCCAGAGCTGCTGCCACTAGGGGGCGCTCTATAGGCAGTAGCGGTGTTAGGCCAGAGCTGCAGCCACTAGGGGGCGCTCTATAGGCAGTAGCAGTGTTAGGCCAGAGCTGCTGCCACTAGGGGGCGCTCTATAGGCAGTAGCAGTGTTAGGCCAGAGCTGCTGCCACTAGGGGGCGCTCTATAGGCAGTAGCAGTGTTAGGCCAGAGCTGCAGCCACTAGGGGGCGCTCTATAGGCAGTAGCAGTGTTAGGCCAGAGCTGCTGCCACTAGGGGGCGCTCTATAGGCAGTAGCAGTGTTAGGCCAGAGCTGCAGCCACTAGGGGGTGCTCTATAGGCAGTAGCAGTGTTAGGCCAGAGCTGCAGCCACTAGGGGGCGCTCTATAGGCAGTAGCAGTATTAGGCCAGAGCTGCAGCCACTAGGGGGCGCTCTATAGGCAGTAGCAGTGTTAGGCCAGAGCTGCTGCCACTAGGGGGCGCTCTATAGGCAGTAGTGATAATCGTAATCAGCAAATTATGATTACGCAAAGTTTCATGTAAATTTTCTCAGTTATGCCCATACGTAATTACAATTTGTAAATTTAATTGATTTCATATACATATTTGTAATTTCACGTAAATGTTTGCGTAATTTTGTGCCGACTTTAGCAGTGAATAGTTAAGCCCCCATAAATGCTATTCAAACCAAAATTGCTACATAAGTTAAAGAGAATACTGGGAACGAGTCAAATTTTTTTTTTTTCAAAAAGACCTAGTAGTTTTGAGAAAATCGATTTTAAAAATGCAAAGAAAAATGGTTGTTAAATTCAGAAAAATGACAGTTAAACAACTTCCCTTCCTCGGGACGAGTAACTACATCCCTGCAAAATGCCATAACTCTGTGCAGGGATGTAGCTACTACTTTCCTCCCCGCCACGCAAAATGACCTATTTTGACATTATTTAAACATTTTAAATTAACCCCTGACTTCCCACACTCCCCAATAGGCACCAAAAATTTTGGGGAAAAAAAAAATTACAAATAAAGAAAAAAATACATAAATAGTTACCTTAGGGACTGAACATTTTTAATATGTGTATCAAGAGGGTATATTACTATTACTTTATAAATCATGGGTTTGTAATTAGGGATGGACGCAAACCTGAAAAAATGCACCTTTACTTCCATATAAAATGTTGGCGCCATACATTGTACTAGGGAAAAATTTTAAACATTGCAATAACCGGGACAAATGGGCAAATCAAATGTGGGGGCTGTAATTACGTTAGCTTGTATTATTTTAAAACTATATTGGCCGAAAACTAAGAAATAATGAATTTTTCAATTTTTTTTCTTATTTTTGCTGTTGAAACACTTTTGGAATAAAATAATTCTTAGCAAAAAGTACCCCCCAAAGAAAGCCTAACTGGTGGTGAAAAAAACAAGATATAGATTGTTTTGATGTGATAAGTAGTAATAAAGTTATAGGCGAATGAATGGAAGGAGCGCTGACAGGTGAAAATTGCACCAGTTCACTTCGAGGTGAATTGGTTAAAAAACATTTTTCTTGCCATTTTTAAAATCGACTTTCTCAAAAACTACAAAGTCTTTTGACATTTTTTGTCTTGTTTCCAGTTTCCACTATTCCCCTTAACATACCTAGCAATTGTTGTGATGACAACATGCTATTAACTGCCAAAGTCGGCACGAAATTACGCAAAATTTTGCAAAATTATGGATGGACTACGTTTACATGTGAAATTTATTAAGAATTATCCTGAAATTTTGCATGAAAATTTTGCACCGTAATTGCGCATTACGATGCGAAATTACAGCTATTCGAAATTTGTGCTGATCACTAATAGGCAGTAGCAGCGTTAGGTAATCTTGCCCAAGGTCTCTTTACTGAATTGGTGCTGGCTTTCAGAACAGGAAGAGCTGAGATTTGAGCCCTTCACCATTATACTATCCAGCCACTTCCAGGGCTGTATACAGTTTATATTACATCTTCAGCCAAGATGGAGTCATTACTAGCATCTCACTGGCCGCCTCTGGCGATGAGTTTGAAGACGTGATGGATTTGTAAGCCTCTGATTTGCTGGCCGTGATCATGTGTTACAATACAGGAAGTGATCACAGCAAATCAGAGACCTGAAATTCTGTCAGCTGATCAAACAGATGATGTTTCTCATGTGCACCCTGGGTGTGGCGGCCTGGTTCACAAGGTACAAAGGAGGCCATAAAAGGGTCAATATTTATGCAGGCTTACATCTTTCTCATCAAATCTGTCAAACTGATAAACTTCCTATTGATTTCAGGCACTGAAGCCGTGTTCACATTGGCAATAAAAAAAGAAAAGTATCGTTCAGCGTAACAAGACAGAACAGATCTGAATGGATGCAAATAGATCCTACGCAAAGCAATAGGATCTGTTCATATTAGTCAGTTCGGAACGGATCCATTTGGTCTGCTCTGGCTTTGTATGGGTCCTGCACGACTTTCTGAATTGGCCAGACGAACCAGATGGTGGAAGAAACTGGAGGAATGAATGCTAGCCGATAAGTACGGATGACCTACTCACTAAGCTGCTTGCCGCATACGCAAAATACCTACCGCCATCCATTCAGGTCCCACGCATGCAAGAAACACCGGCATACCGATCCCAGAGTCCTACCAAAAACATCAGGCTACAAGTGGCTTGCAAAAGACCAATGGGAATAATCTCTCCCCAGGGAGCATTCTCATTGGTTCACTGAGCAGTGGACCAATTAAAATCTTCCCTGGTGCTCAGAGAGGATTCCCATGGCAGCCTGATGCTTCTGACCGGGCTCTGGGATTGGTGTACCGGTGTTTCTAGCCTGCAGGGACCTGAATGGGTAGTGACAGCGGAGAATTGCGGCGACAGATATCAAGTGTGCTGCGATGCAAAAACAGAATGGAAAACCAGCTGACAAAATGGTGGCAAATGTTACAAACGGATCCGTTTAAAAAGAGATCTGTTCCGTTATTACAGCATTGTTGAGTGAACAGTGGGCTATGGAATATGGTTTCATAACCACTTCTAACTTTAAGCCCTTGCTGGTATAATTTTTCTATTTATAGATGCTGGGTGGTGCTGTCTCCTTCCTCCTGCCAACAATCACTTCTTTATCAAATGTAGAGAGTAGCTACAATAGTTCCCACAGTGGGCTCTATTCATAAAAAATGTTTGGCGAAAAAACTCCTGGAGGGAAAATACCGCAGCGGTATTTTACACTTCTGGGTGGTAATTCATAAAAATCTTGCCAGCTGCAATGCAAGAGCGGAGATCTCCCGCTGAAAGCTGGCGGTAAGCTGTCGGAAGGCATGCGGAAACACTTCAGCCGGCAGAGTCCCTCCGTGCACTGCTCTCTCTGGGAGGTCTGTCCCATTCACTTTCATGTAATCCGAACTCTTCTCGCTACATCCAAGGAAGCGGTATTTCCCGTCCACATACCGCTTCCTCTAAACTTTATGAATGTCCATTTTGTTACTTTTTTCTAGATAAATCTAGAAAAACACTGGAGAAGGCGGAAATTTCTCGCTCTGCTGGGGGATTGTAGATTTTCATGCGGGAACAGCTTTTATGAATCCCCACTTTGCTAAATGGACGGGAAAATCCGCTGTTTTGAGCGGAAAACTTGCGGTAAGGTTTTATGAATAGAGCCCAATGTGGGCCTCCTAACGCTGATGTTCTCACCAAAAAAAAGTACAAATTGTTCATTGGGGACTGTTATCCTCTAGCAACTAGAGATGGGAAGTTCGGATCTTTTCAATGATTCGGATGATTCGAATCGGATCATTGAAAAGATCCGGATCTTTAATCCGACTCTCGGATCATTTGACTAGGGAAGCATTCGGGGGTGAAATGACTAGCAGGACAGGACTTTCCCTGAGGTGGACAGAGAAGGGGAGATGGTGGACATAGACGAGCAGGGAGTGGACAGAGAAGGGAGGAGGTGAACGAAGAGGGGAGAGCAGAGAGCAGAAATTTTTTTTGCACACATTACCCACATGCTGCAATCATATGCTTTACATATATTTCACCTATATGTTCATCTGTATATTCTGAATTCAAACGTCACACAGTGAAAGAAAGCATTCCCCAAAGCATTCCCAGAAGTGAAGTGCAGCTGTTTAGAGCAGTGCAGGAGGATCATATTGCACTGCAATCACAGTGCCTGCCCTGTCATTCTAGCCCAGCACGCTGTCTGCAAAGTTACTGAGCTGTGCTTCTGAGACAAAAGCTTCCAATGTGATCACTATGCAGCACTACAGAACAGCCAGCCTAAAATGAGCAGCACATTGCAGCCAGTATGTGTGCTCTACACATATCTGGCAGTGGCACCCATGTCCCCTCTCTGATCTACCTGTCCCTGCAAGGCTGGCTCCCCTCCAACTGAGCGATCCATCTCTGCTCGTCTGCTTCCAGGACCCCGCTGCACGCTGAGAGGGGGCGTGCTGCTCCTGGCCCCGCCCCCTTTGTGATCCGAATCACTCATTTTGATGATTCGGATGATTCGACTCACAAAAGAGATTCGGATCAAACATCCGAATCATTCATAATCCGGACAACACTACTAGCAACAAGTTTTTCACTATGAAAGCACACATCATGATGCATAAGTTAGTCGGCACTCCCAAAACCAATACCGATATGCCACCATTTTTCAACACATCTCCGGCATGACACCATTACTGCCACCACCACTTTTGTTTTGAAGGGAATAAAATACCATTGACTGGCCCTTGAAAGGTCTCAACTGCTACTGTCTGAAGCATTAGAGGCCACAAGAAACCATCATGTGGATTCATTCTTTAGCATTCCCCAAATGATGTCTTCCAACCCTAGTTCATGCCTTCATCACGTCACAGCTGGACTACTGCAATGTTTTCTATACAGGTCTGCCAAACAAAGACCTGCACTGCCTGCAATTAGTACGGAATGCCGCCGCAAGGCTGTTAACAAGCCATTGCCACATAACACCAACCCTGAGCTCACTCCACTGGCTACCGATAGAATGGAGAATGATTGGCTTATTGACATTCAAATTCTTGCACCTGAAGGACTTGTTGCAACTGCATGATGCCCTCTTTACCTCACTCTCCTCTCACTTCTCCTCCTATTCTGACTACATGTTGTTAGTGTAAACACAAGCATGCCGCCCCATAATCTCTGCAACTAGTGCAAATGTTTCACCTTGCTTCATAAGAGAACCGGCCCTGGTCATCTGTTTAGTCTGGCATTTAGGAATACCTGACTATTTCCTCTGCCTGCAGCCCTGTATTGATCTGAGACATACCTATGTGCTTTGAGTCCTGTGGTAGAAAAGCACTTCAGAAATGTTTTTGTAGTGTATTGTAGTGTATTGTAGTGTATTGTAGTGTATTGTAGTGTATTGTAGTGTATTGTAGTGTAGTGAATTGTAGTGTAGTGTAGTGTAGTGTATTGTAGTGTAGTGTAGTGTATTGTAGTGTGGTGTAGTGTATTATATTGTATTGCGTATTGTAGTGTAGCGTATTGTATTGTAGTGTAGTGTATTATATTGTATTGTGTATTGTAGTGTAGCGTATTGTATTGTAGTGTAGTGTATTGTAGTGTATTGTAGTGTAGTGAATTGTAGTGTAGTGTAGTGTATTGTAGTGTAGTGTAGTGTATTGTAGTGTGGTGTAGTGTAGTGTATTATATTGTATTGCGTATTGTAGTGTAGCGTATTGTATTGTAGTGTAGTGTATTATATTGTATTGTGTATTGTAGTGTAGCGTATTGTATTGTAGTGTAGTGTAGTGTAGTGTAGTGTACAGGTTTGTATTGTATTGTATTGTGTGGGTGTCCTGTGATCTCGTCCTTCACATTTCAGCATGTTGATGCAGATTCACAAGTAAATACTCACAGGGGTGGTTTGGCTGCACTGAAAGGAGACGGTGGAGCCGTGAAGTGTCCGTAGCGACTGGGCGGAGGGCAGGTTTGCTGCTGACAGCTAAAAAACAGATTACAGATTTATTGGCAAAATAATATTCAAAGCCACATCCTCCTCCTGTCGGTGAACTTCAGCATTCCATACTCAAGACAGACAAATGAAATGGACAGATTAATCAATGCTAAGTGACCGGCTCTCATGGTGATCCTGTGCGTTTTACACTGCGAGTGATTGACAAACACACCATTCAATAGGGCCTGGGCAGTTTTTAGGCAAAGGCGGACCAGGCAGATGTCTGTGTTTACAGGAGGGCCCTCTACAGAGCTATTCTTAGGCCTGGTACACACCATGCAATTTCCTGTCAGATAGATGGGTCCAATAGATCATTTCCGGTATGTCTGCTCATCTCCTGATCGATAATGTGATGGAATTTGTGCAGTAGTGATTTATTCAACCCTTCGATGTGATGGGAAATTGCAAATTAGCACACTGGGCTTTATCACTGGGAGGGAGGAGCCCCAAAGGACGTGTAAAATCAATAAAAACTGTTTAAAAGGCAAGAAAAACGTACCCCAACACAAGGACTAATGCTAGGTACACACCATACAATTTTCTGACAAATTTACCTGCCAGATCGATTATTTCCAATATGTCCAATCTGAACTTCCATCAATTTTCCGATCGATTTTCATTTTTTCGATCGTCTTTCCGGTCAAATCGATCAGAACATCGATTGAAAAATTAAATCCAAAAATCAAATATCAATCCAATTCACATAGGACATGTTGGAAATAATCGATCTGGCAGGTAAATGTGCCAGGAAATTGTATGGCGTGTGCCTAGCATAACACAAGAGGTAAGCCCAGGGCAGTTTTTAGGCATAGGCATTACAGGCCACTGTCTGGAGTGCCATTGGTCTTAGGGGCGCCATTCTCCTGATTAAGCTCAACCCCTGCCTCCAAACTAAGCCATGCCCCCAGGAATGTTTATGCCGCCTCCTTCTGACCCACTTTGTGCCTCCTTCTGACCCACTTTGTGCCTCCTTCTGACCCACTTTGTGCCTCCTTCTGTTCCCCTTTGTGCCTCCTTCTGTTCCCCTTTGTGCCTCCTTCTGTTCCCCTTTGTGCCTCCTTCTGTCCTTTGTGCCTCCTTCTGTTCCCCTTTGTGCCTCCTTTCCCCTTTGTGCTTTGTGCCTCCTTCTGTTCCCCTTTGTGCCTCCTTCTGTTCCCCTTTGTGCCTCCTTCTGTTCCCCTTTGTGCCTCCTTCTGTTCCCCTTTGTGCCTCCTTCTGTCCTCCTTTGTGCCTCCTTCTGTCCTCCTTTGTGCCTCCTTCTGTTCCCCTTTGCGCCTCCTTTTGACCTACTTTGTGCCTCCTCCTGTCTCCATGTGCCTCCTTCAGTACCCCTCTGTACATCCAGAGATGGAGGTGACACAGGAATTCTAGCCTGGAGTGCCAAAAATGCTAGACTCGCCCCTGGGTAGGCCGACTACTGCTTTTCCGTTTTAACCACTCTACGACTGCCTAATGCTGATCAGTGAATGCAGAGTGGCTCCCCCAGGACCGTAGGCCAACACATTTTTGAGGGTGCCGCCCCCCCTCTAGTTTGTTACTGAAGGACATTGATAGCTGAAATGTGGAGGTGAGGGTAGCAGGAAGCAGTAACTGACGATGGACACAGCTACCTTCGTGTCTCTAATAAAATGAACTTTCAGATAGGCAATGAGATTGTCGCTGTGGTCCTCATGGTACAGCCATCTCCTCCTTTCTTCCGAGAGGGAGCTGAAGGCCTCGTCTGTGGGCCAGAGTATCGTAAAAGGCCAGTGAATCTGATCACGAATTTCGGAGAACAAGTTGGCATCCTAGAAGAAACAAAAAATAGTCAAATGAAATATACAGAACCCCTTCCTCACGTCCTGTGATTAGTTTGGATGCTTAGGCTGAAAAAGGGCGCCTTGGTAATTTGGGTGTCGGGTGAAGCCACTGGTAGAATATTGGTAAAATTAGGCAGTGTTTCATATTTGCACAATGATCAGTATCCGGTCATCACTACACTCTGGACGGCAGAGCCACCGGCAAAATAAAAAGAAATATGGCAAACTTACGCTCAAGAGTTGTGCAAACACTGAATAGCCTGGAGGAATGAAGGACATCGATCTATTATCCTGCCGGGAAAATGAAAAGATTAATATTCAGTTATTGCAAACAATTACCTGACCCCCCCCCCCCCACTCTAATCCTACCATAGTCATAGTCTAATGTCCTACCATATTATTATTATGTAATTATATAGCACTGACATCTTCTGCAGCACTTTACAGAGTACATAGTCATGTCACTGACTGTCCTCAGAGGAGCTCACACTCTAATCCTACCATAGTCATAGTCTAATGTCCTCCCATATTATTATTATGTATTTACTGTATATAGCACTGACACCTCCTGCAGTACTGTACAGAGTACATAGTCATGTCACTGACTGTCCTCAGAGGAGCTCACAATCTAATCCTACCATAGTCATAGTCTAATGTCCTACCATATTATTATTATTATTATTATTATTATTATTATTATTATGTATTTATATAGCACTGACATCTTCTGCAGCACATTACAGAGTACATAGTCATGTCACTGACTGTCCTCAGAGGAGCTCACAATCTAATCCTACCATAGTCATAATCTAATGTCCTACCATATTATTATTATTATGTATTTATATAGCACTGACATCTCCTGCAGCACATTGCAGAGTACATAGTCATGTCACTGACTGTCCTCAGAGGAGCTCACAATCTAATCCTACCATAGTCATAATCTAATGTCCTACCATATTATTATTATGTATTTATATAGCACTGACATCTTCTGCAGCACATTACAGAGTACATAGTCATGTCACTGACTGCCCTCAGAGGAGCTCACAATCTAATCCTACCATAGTCATAGTCTAATGTCCTACCATATTATTATTATGTATTTATATGCCACTGACATCTTCTGCAGCACATTACAGAGTACATAGTCATGTCACTGACTGTCCTCAAAGGAGCTCACACTCTAATCCTACCATAGTCATAGTCATAGTGTAATGTCCTACCATATTATTATGTATTTATATAGCAGTGACATCTTCTGCAGCACATTACAGAGTACATAGTCATGTCACTGACTGTCCTCAGAGGAGCTCACAATCTAATCCTACCATAGTCATAGTGTAATGTCCTACCATATTATTATTATGTATTATATAGCACTGACATCTTCTGCAGCACATTACATCTTCTGCCTTTAAAGGAAGTAGGCGGATTTTGCAGGCGTGGACACGCCTAATGCCGTCCTTAGGGCCTATTTAAACCTGGATAGTGGGAGTTTGCCCTTCAGCCTCCGTAGAAGCGTGATATAGCGCGAAACGGCCGTCAGGCGATTAGTGCCCAGCACCCACCGTCACCATCACACCTCTGAGCACCGGTATGTCCATGTATGCTGCACAACTGTTTTGTATTTATGCATTCGGACTGTGCCTCACTTTTTGAAGAATAAATGTACATTGCAGTGCCGATCATTCCTGCTCCTTCTTCCATGTATGTACTTCCCTTGGATCAGAGCACGCAAGTTACAACACTGTGGGTGAGGTGTGTTTTACCTGCCTAATCCCCTTCCATGCTGACTACATACTGCTGCAGTGCCAACTGCCTTTCTACCTGCTTCTACCAGTACTCTTACCCTGAAGTTAGAGCACGCAGCATGTCCGTAAGTGTAATCCAGGATTGCGATATCAATTCAGGATCAGAAGACAATGATTCAGATAGCGGCATTGATTTGGAAGGGGTAGCAGTAGCTAATGGCAGAAGTGATGCTAAAAGCTTTTTAATCCAGCATCGTTTGCTAAATCTAGAAAAACGGTGGGTGCTAGGGTTTTAGAGATGAATCTCGAGAGACTGAACGACAAGGAGGCAATACTACCCTGGACTGTAACCACCCTGCAGCAATATAAAGACAATCAAATCATAGCAAGATGGTTCAGGAGGCACGCAAAGCCATCCGAGTACAAAGACGATGATGAATTCATGAAAAAGTAGAAAACAGCGCACATGGAATACGCAACTAGGCTGTGCAATTTCGTCCTGGAACATTCCCAACAAGAACACGTCAAGATGTTTGAGGAGCTCAGTATAATTAAGTTCCAGCATCAAGATCGTGCTGACCATATACAATATTCGAAAACACTTAAGAGAATTGATTATAAACGAACTATCATCTAAGGCACTATTAAAGAACGCAAGCTGCGAAATAGAGACGTGTCTACATAGATTGTTACTAATTACCTCTTAAGTGTCAACGTCTGACTATGTTCCTGTTGCTTTCCTGTTCCCCCCTCCCCTATATCCCTCCCGCTCCCCCTCTCCTTCCCTCTCCCCTTTATTCCCTGCTCTCCCACCCCATTTACCTTCCTTCCTTCCTTCCCCTCCTTCACTCTTGCTAATGTAGCCATCTGATGGTATACACAGTGGGGTTACACCAATCCATGCCATTTGCCTCCTCCCCAGTCCCTCCAGATACATATGATGCTAGAGCATCATTTTAAACCAGTCTATTCCCACCCAGTCCCCACCTTTGTCACTTTTGACTAATATGGTATATTGCATAAAGTATCACATAATTTTGCATTTATATATTTTTATAGATTTTTCTACGTATGCACAATCTGTACTTTCCATGTGCACCAAGCATAATATGCAGTCACTGTAGCACGCTATGCCACTCCCTGCCTTAATTTAAATGCACTATAATTATACTTTTTTTCGCTCACCAGTCATAATTTATTTAGCCACTAGATGGCACCTATCCCTCCATTGGCATCCAATGCATGCAATAGCATTTTGCAGCCATCTAATAAGTTTGGTCTGCAAAGGATGCCATAAGAGGGAGGTGAGGCCACTACCAGGAAGTTTTGGTGGAACACATATGCATTCCACTGTGCTATTTGCTGCCTTTAAAGGAAGTAGGCGGATTTTGCAGGCGTGGACACGCCTAATGCCGTCCTTAGGGCCTATTTAAACCTGGAAAGTGGGAGTTTGCCCTTCAGCCTCCGTAGAAGCGCGGTACAGCGCGAAACGGCCGTCAGGCGAGCAGTGCCCAGCACCCACCGTCACCATCACACCTCTGAGCACCGGTATGTCCATGTATGCTGCACAACTGTTTTGTATTTATGCATTCGGACTGTGCCTCACTTTTTGAAGAATAAATGTACATTGCAGTGCCGATCATTCCTGCTCCTTTTCCTTCTTCCACATTACAGAGTACATAGTCATGTCACTGACTGTCCTCAGAGGAGCTCACAATCTAATCCTACCATAGTCATAGTCTAATGTCCTACCATATTATTATGTATTTATATAGCAGTGACATCTTCTGCAGCACATTACAGAGTACATAGTCATGTCACTGAGTGTCCTCAGAGGAGCTCACAATCTAATCCTACCATAGTCATAGTCTAATGTCCTACCATATTATTATGTATTTATATAGCAGTGACATCTTCTGCAGCACATTACAGAGTACATAGTCATGTCACTGAGTGTCCTCAGAGGAGCTCACACTCTAATCCTACCATAGTCATAGCCTAATGCCCTACCATATTATTATTATGTATTTATATAGCACTGACATCTTCTGCAGCACATTACAGAGTACATAGTCATGTCACTGACTGTCCTCAGAGGAGCTCACAATGTAATCCTACCATAGTCATAGTGTAATGTCCTACCATATTATTATTATGTATTTATATAGCAGTGACATCTCCTGCAGCACATTACAGAGTACATAGTCACGTCACTGACTGTCCTCAGAGGAGCTCACACTCTAATCCTACCATAGTCATAGTGTAATGTTCTACCATATTATTATTATGTATTTATATAGCAGTGACATCTCCTGCAGCACATTACAGAGTACATAGTCATGTCACTGACTGTCCTCAGAGGAGCTCACACTCTAATCCCACCATAGTCATAGTCTAATGTCCTACCATATTATTATTATGTATTTATATAGCGCTGATATCTTCTGCAGCACATTACAGAGTACATAGTCATGTCACTGCCTGTCCTCAGAGGAGCTCACAATCTAATCCTACCATAGTCATAGTCTAATGTCCTGCCATATTATTATTATGTATTTATATAGCACTGACATCTCCTGCAGCACATTACAGAGTACATAGTCATGTCACTGACTATCCTCAGAGGAGCTCACACTCTAATCCCACCATAGTCATAGTCTAATGTCCTACCATATTATTATTATGTATTTATATAGCGCTGATATCTTCTGCAGCACATTACAGAGTACATAGTCATGTCACTGCCTGTCCTCAGAGGAGCTCACAATCTAATCCTACCATAGTCATAGTCTAATGTCCTGCCATATTATTATTATGTATTTATATAGCACTGACATCTCCTGCAGCACATTACAGAGTACATAGTCATGTCACTGACTGTCCTCAGAGGAGCTCACACTCTAATCCCACCATAGTCATAGTCTAATGTCCTACCATATTATTATTATGTATTTATATAGCGCTGATATCTTCTGCAGCACATTACAGAGTACATAGTCATGTCACTGACTGTCCTCAGAGGAGCTCACACTCTAATCCTACCATAGTCATAGTGTAATGTCCTACCATATTATTATTATGTATTTATATAGCAGTGACATCTCCTGCAGCACATTACAGAGTACATAGTCATGTCACTGACTGTCCTCAGAGGAGCTCACACTCTAATCCCACCATAGTCATAGTCTAATGTCCTGCCATATTATTATTATGTATTTATATAGCGCTGATATCTTCTGCAGCACATTACAGAGTACATAGTCATGTCACTGCCTGTCCTCAGAGGAGCTCACAATCTAATCCTACCATAGTCATAGTCTAATGTCCTGCCATATTATTATTATGTATTTATATAGCGCTGATATCTTCTGCAGCACATTACAGAGTACATAGTCATGTCACTTCCTGTCCTCAGAGGAGCTCACAATCTAATCCTACCATAGTCATAGTCTAATGTCCTGTCATATTATTATTATGTATTTATATAGCACTGACATCTCCTGCAGCACATTAGAGTACATAGTCATGTCACTGCCTGTCCTCAGAGGAGCTCACACTCTAATCCTACCATAGTCATAGTCTAATGTCCTACCATATTATTATTATGTATTTATATAGCACTGACATCTCCTGCAGCACATTACAGAGTACATAGTCATGTCACTGACTGTCCTCAGAGGAGCTCACACTCTAATCCTACCATAGTCATAGTCTAATGTCCTACCATATTATTATTATGTATTTATATAGCACTGACATCTTCTGCAGCACATTACAGAGTACATAGTCATGTCACTGACTATCCTCAGAGGAGCTCACACTCTAATCCCACCATAGTCATAGTCTAATGTCCTACCATATTATTATTATGTATTTATATAGCGCTGATATCTTCTGCAGCACATTACAGAGTACATAGTCATGTCACTGACTGTCCTCAGAGGAGCTCACAATCTAATCCTACCATAGTCATAGTATAATGTCCTGCCATATTATTATTATGTATTTATATAGCACTGACATCCCCTGCAGCACTGTACAGAGTACATAGTCATGTCACTAGCTGTAGAGTATTGTGCCGTGTTAGCTATTAATGGTGACTTTACCGCTTCTTGTATATTTTAGTGTAAAAGTGCAGTTAGGAGATATATGCAGCCAATGAGGTAATTACCTGAGACAGATAAGCAGCCAGGGAGTACAAAGTCCCGTTTGTATTCAGCTGGAGATAAAAGGGAAGAAAAGTCAATATTTGAATATCATTTCAGGCATGCAGATGATTTTATTACGAAGTGGTGCTTCTTCACTGGTGGTGATCAGAGGGAGAGGGAGGGCACTTCTATTTTTTTGTCTTTTGCGCAACAGTTTTATTTAAACCCTTGTTCACAGGTTAAGTAATCCTAAACAGAGTCTGAGGACTTAGAAGGACTCCGAGCACCTCTCACGGGCATGCCTTTAAGCCAGACGACTTCCAACAAAGTCGTGCTATGACCCCTCTGGAGGAGCCTCTTGGAATGGCCATGCGTGTCACTTCCTCTTCCTGCTTCATTCAGTGATGCACTTCTCTAACAGAGAAGACAGGGGTGACCCGGAAGTTATAACATAGCCAAGATGGCAGCCGTGATATTTAAATTGAAATTGAACGAAAACTATTTGGTGTAGAATGGCGATTCAGGCATCAAATGAAAGAGGAGAGCACAAGCTACAGAAAGGTGTGCATCTTTAAGCACTTTGCAGTACTGGTCAGAGTCTCTTTAAAGGCATGCCCATGAGAGGTGCTCGGTGTCCCTTTAAGGTGGCCATACATCCATTGACTTGCCGACTGCTACACCATCTGATTCAATGTTCATTATCAAATAGGATAAAAATCGGTGCCGCCAAAACCATGCCCGATCGACGATGCACCTAAATTTGGTCTAAAATTGGTCAAATGTATTGCACATGCTGCAAAATGTTGGTCCATTGTGGTCGATCGGGTGCATGGGGGTAATGGGGAGCAATATCGTGACGAATGTAAAATGCGGAAAAATCCCCGGTGCTGTCCCCCTATTGTAGAATGTGCCCTCTTCCACCTGTGCGATATACTTTACCTGTTCATCAGAGGCGTAACTAGACTTAACAGGGCCCCCTACAAAAATGATAGCATGAGGCCCCCTTGGACCCTAAACCTCATGCAGGTCACGTGATCGGGAGCCAGCGAATGGCAGCAGAGAGTGTTTTGCTGTGAAGCAGGAAATAATTACACACGCTCCTGCACGGTTTTTGAGAGTGAACAGGGACTTTTTTTGCTAATTAGCTGCACGTGTGAGAGGGAAGGGGAGGGGCCCCCAAAGCCTCTGGGGTGATTGCTACGCCCATGCTGTCCATGTCCGCTGCTGGCTCCAGGCTATGCCCGCAATCCGCATACATGTGGCCAACATGGTTGCTAAACTAACGTGAATCTCAGGCAGGAGGGCCGGGGGCCCCATGCTTAGGTTTGCCCCAGGGCTCCTTAAACCGGCCCTGACCTTTAGTACTCAGGCAAGGCGTAAAACAGACAATAGCTGAGTCAAGTGATAATAATGAGTAGGGATGATCGGAAAGGGCAAATTCAGTTCCGCCGAAATTCGCGGATTCTGCCCGCGCTAAATTCCGTCCCTATAAAAATTCCGCCGGATTTTTGCGGAATTCCGGATTCCGGCGGAAAAATTAAAATAATCGCAAATGGAACCTTCTTTTTGCTAAATGGTAGCCCATAGAACCTATTGACTGTTCCCTTAGTCCTTTTTCTCCGGGAGGAGGGTCTTGTCTTCCAGGGAATTGTAGAATTTCAAAAGCCAGCTTACTTATATTGGCCAGGAATTGAACCCAGGTCTAGTGCTTGGTAGGTAGCTCTCCTCACCGCTATACCACCACCAACACTACATGCTGAAGCCAGCCTAGCATGTACCATTATGATATATCCAAGAGAAGAATGAGCTTGCTTAGGGATTTGTAGGATTTTAAAAGCACACTCACATACATTGGCCAGGAATCAAACCCAGGCCTACCACTTTGTAGGCTGCTATCCTAATCATTATACCACCAACACAACATGCTGAAACTTCTTGGAGCAGACTTACTTCCTGCCTCCAAGACACACATACATCCCCCATAAAATCATTCAACAGCAACTGCGTGCACAGTCTTTG
The DNA here is from genome assembly GCF_040937935.1 of Hyperolius riggenbachi. NCBI lineage: Eukaryota > Metazoa > Chordata > Amphibia > Anura > Hyperoliidae > Hyperolius > Hyperolius riggenbachi. Next base: position 9,134,159 of record NC_090654.1, read on the forward strand.
TGGTACACAGTCTCTGTGGCACAATTGGTACACAGTCTCTGTGGCCCAATCAATTAGCGTGTTTGGCTGTTAACTGAAAGGTTGGTGGCAGGAAGGGAGGAGGGGAGGAAGAGAAGAAGTCTGTCGAGCAGAAATTTTTCTTATTAGGCCGAAATCAGTTCGGTGGGAAAAAAAAAATGTGCATTCCGTAAAATTCCGTGGAATTTCATATTTTTCCGCGGAAATTCCGCCATAGAGATCTAGCAATTCTTCCAGCTCCTGGCTGGCAGTCAATCAGTTCCCTCGCCGCAGCTCCTCTCCCTCCTGGCGTCCAGCGGTGAAGAAGCCGACCTCGCCAGGTCGCCTTCCAGGTCGGCTTCTGTGCGCTCCACGGCGTGGGTCACGTGGTGCAGGGACGTCATCGGGTCTCTACTGCTCAGGCACAGAACTACTGCGCCTACGCATTAGAGACCAGATGATGTCACTTACACCACGTGACTCACGCCGTGGAGCACACAGAAGCCGACCTGGAATGCGACCTGGCGAGGTCGGCTTCTTCACCGCTGGATGCCGGGAGGGAGAGGAGCTGCGGCGAAGGGCACAGATCGACTGCCAGGACCTGGAAGAAGCTCCAGGTAAGTGCAGTTTGTTTTTTATAACATGCGCGGATCTTCCCTTTAAGAGTGTAATTAACAGCTGCTAGGGTCAGTGTCACAGCTGTAAAATAGAGAAGGTGAAGAAACTAGCAGAGCTTACTGAGGTTTAGGAATGCCTGCATTAAAACTGAGCAGAACTTAGTTCTATCTGCTTTATAATGTAAATCTCACATCGACTTGTATGTCCATCATACAGAGGAATGGATCATCAGGTGACAGCAGATGTGGATTGTCATAACACATCAGGAAGTGAGAGAGAGAGAGAGATGCAGGGATTGGGGAACTCTGGAATTCAGCTATTAGTGCAGAGCAGGGCACTGGATGGCTGCGCTGCGGGACCAGAAGAGATGATTTACTTTGACATATGACCTCTTCTCTCTCCAAGTCCTGTCGCCCTTCTGATCTTATCTGATTTTAACGCCCTAGGCCATGGCCTTTGAGGCCTTCCCAGAAATCCGGCCCTGATAATTGGAAAATTAATAATTTTAATTTAATACTCACAAATCAGGGATACCAATTAGGCAACCACTGTGAAAGCAGGTGGGGAGATTTGCCTGACCCCACTCAGGATTAAAAAGTCACTCTCTGTAGTACAAGAAAGAAGGCTACAACCCTCCACCAAGGGTGGACTTGATGTAGATAATAGGATAACAGAGGTGCCAACAGGATAAAAAACACTAAAAGAACTTAAAAACCCATCTTGGTAATAGAGGAGGTAGTGGTGGACTCACCCCCTCCAAGCAGAACACACGACTGTGGATTTTCAGTCAAAACAATTTTATTGGATACTCCAAATAAAGTGCAACGCGTTTCGCGGGATACAAACCCGCTTCATCAGGCAATAACAGATAGGAGTAAACAGCATCTGCCAGTAACATCAACACTGAGCGCCTCTGTGAAGTCCACCACTGCCTCCTCTATTACCAAGATGGGTTTTTAAGCTCTTTTAGTGTTTTTTATCCCTTTGGCGCCTCTGTTATCCTATTATCTAGTGCTGACAGAATGATAGACTTAAAATTGGTCACATGTATGGATCGGACATGCTTCAAGATGTACAACCGACATGCGCAATCAGGTGTGCGGCGGTAATGGCGAGCCATATTCCACAAAAAAACAAAAAATCTCTTAAAGGGAAGCTAAAGTGTGAGAGATATGGAGGCTGCCATATTTATTTCCTTGTAAACAATACCAGTTACCTGGCAGTCTTGTTGATCTCTCTGGCTGCAGTAGTGTCTGAATCACACTTCCGTCTAATCCAGTCACATTTCAGTCAGAGCACCTGATCTGCTGCATGCTTGTTCAGGGGCTATGGCTGAAAGTATTAGAGGCACAGGATCTGCACGGCTGCCAGGCAATCTGCATTGTTTAAAAGGAAAGAAATATGGCAGCCTCCATATCCCTCCCACTTCAGGTATGAGCTCAGGTTTTAAATAATTACCTTTAAAGAAAACCTGTAACAAAAAAAACCTCCCCTGGGGGGTACTCACCTCGGGTGGGGGAAGCCTCTGGATCCTATTGAGGCTTCCCCCGTCCTCCTCGGTCCCACGGCGGTGGCGATAATCCTCCCGAAATGGTGGCGATGTAAATATTTATCTACCTGGCTCCTGCGCAGGCGCAGTATCGGCACTCGGTACTCGGCACGGAGACAGGCGGAAATAGCCGATCTCAGTCAGGCCACACTACTGCGCAGGCACAAGTCTCCTGCACCTGCACAATAGAGCGGACCCGACGGAGTTCGGCTATTTCCGCCTATCTCCGTGGGAAGGAGCCGCAACAGTGCCCCCCGCTGGAGCCTGGAAAAGTAAATATTGCACAGGCTGACGGATTTTTCGCCTGTGCGTTCCGGGAGCTGCAGCGAGACCGCCGTGGGACACAGGAGGATGGGGGAAACCTCAACAGGGTCCAGAGGCTTCCCCCTACTGAGGTGAGTACCCCCCTGGGGAACTTTTTTTCAGTACAGGTTTTCTCTACGAGAGGGAAGTCGCCGGATCCTATTAAGGTTTTACTTGGTGGTCAGAAGCCCCCCCCCCGTTGCTGAGCGTGGACCCCCTCCACACCAGGGTAGTGCAGCTCCTCTCCTTGCAGTATGGCTGTAGATACTCGAGTCTGCTCACTCATGCGCAGAGCCCACGGCTTCAGCTTACTGCGCATGCGTAGACGGGCTTGCGCTGCTACTGTGCAGCCATGATGCAAGGAGAGGAGCCGCGGGGCCCCAATATGATTAGCGACAATGCCTTGTCACTAATCTGGGGGGGACCTCAGCGACGGGGGACAGCACAGCAGGGAGGGAGGCCTCAAAAGGATCCTGAGGCTTCCCACTCTTTAGGTAAGTATCTTTATTTTGTATGCGAGCTTCAGCTGGGGATCACTTTAAAGAGAAACCGTGACCAAGAACTGAACGTCACAAACAGTTGAGATGCGCAAATGTATATAATCAAATCAGGCAGTGCACCAATATTTTTATAGACAGTTCAATGTTGGGTTTGATATTAAGCGCTACACAGTCCTGCTCCTGAAGGAGGGGAATCCTCTCTATCATAAACGTTCTTTTGTGTTGCCAAAATGGTTCTCACCACCACCACACCAAATATTGGAAAGGGACTCACCCTTTTCTAAGACCCCCAATTAGGTCTTAGTCTCGCCTTGGGGTTATTCCCAGGTCACCCCCGACCTTATCGAACTGTGTCTTTAGTGGGCTAGGCCAATCCACAAGTGCTGACAGATAACCTCCAAATAAAAAATCTCACATAGCGTAATACTGTATGGTTTTAAAAGCCTTAAAAAGAACTAAGAACTGAACGTCATCCCAATCAGTAGCTGATACCCCCTTTACTTTCCCATGAGAAATCTATTCCTTTTCACAAATGGATCATCAGGGGGCGCTGTATGGCTGATATTGTGGTGACACCCCTCCCACAGGAAACTCTGAGGATCATGGTCCTGGCAGTTTCCTGTCTGTGAACTTCGTTGCAATGTAGGAAACAACAGCTGTTTCCAACTGGCAAAAAGCAAGCAGCATCTCCTTCCACTGACATCACTGACATCACCCGCCAGCAGTAAAAAATTTCACCATGTGATAAATGTCAGAATGTAAATCAGGGAGAGTAAAGATTTTACAATGGGCAAACACTGACTAAATCATGTATACATAATTATTGTAAAAATGAAGCACTTTTTTATTACATTATTTTCACTGGAGTTCCTCTTTAAAGTGTACCTGAGATGGATAGAATTAAAATGTATACATACCTGGGGCTCCCTCCAGCCCCCTTCAGGCTAACTGGTCCCTCGCTCTGGTCCCTCGCTGTGCTCCCAGGCCCGGTAATTTGGGCAGTCGGGGCCAGTCGGCGCAGGTGCAGTCTGGCCTCGTGCTCCCGTTAAGCTCCCACTGCTGGGAGTGTTCTGCGCCTGCGCAGTAGTACTACACAGCCATAGAACACTCCCAGCAGCAATTGTAGAGCGATGGGGCACGCTTGCGCACTATACCCCGCCTTGCCACATTACTGGGACCCATAGCAGGGGATCCAGGCCGCGGAGCAGGATGGCGAGGGGAAAATTAGCCTGGGGGGAGCTGGAGGAAGCCCCAGATGTGTATTTTTATTTCTATCCATCTCTGGTTTCTCTTAACTTTTTTGCAAATAAAATTCTAGTCAGGTCCACTTTATACGTTACACACATCCTAGCAGCCTTCCGCACACTTCTGTGATGCCTACAAAACAACACCTGATAATGTGGCATTATTTTTGCATTAAAGACAACAGTAAAAAAACAAACAAACAAAAAAAACTTACCAAAGATGAATTGATGCTGGTTTGATTTTCTGACAATAAAACTTGGTCAATGAAGTGAATGAAGCCGTTCGTTGTCACTAAGTCGCTCTTTACGATTCTTGCATGGTCGTTTAAGTATACTTCGCCCTAAATTGAATGGAAATAACGTATCCTTACTCTGAGAACATTAACGCATATTTTTATCAGGTATGATCTATTAAAGAGAATCTGAAGCCTAAAAAAATACCTCTTTTTACTGGGCAGTCCTCTTCACCAATAATACCCTAGCTGAAACGCCACATCCCCTCGGCAGATTGAGAGATTTATACCCCCAAAATCGCCGGGGCAGAGTTCCAGGACTTTCCAGGCCGTGAATTTTGTTGCCCGGGGAGGCAGAGCTTTGTGCTGTAGCTCCGCCTCCAGTGCAGTCAATCTCAGCCGATCTCCACCTTCTCCCGCCCCTCAGTGAAAGAAGACTGCGAGGGGCGGGGAGAGGCAAAGATCAGTAGAGATTGACGTGAGCAGAAGCAAAACTACAGCGCCAAAATCTGCCTCTACCCGGAAGGAGCACAGAATTTTGCCCCGGGGAAATTGGGGATATAAATACATTGTTCTGCCACGGGAATGCAGCATTTCAGCTAGGATCTTATTGGTGAAGAGGACTGCCCAGTAAAAAGAGGTATTTTTTTAGGCTTCAGACTTCCTTTAATGCACTTCAGCGTGCCTTCACATGGGTGCGCCATATCAGAGATGCTCCATATCCTGAATGTGTTTTTATACAGACTACATTTTTTATAGTTCTTTTCAATTTGAGAATAAAATCAATTTCATTGATTTTAACATTTGAAAGATCTGAAGAATGTATCCCATAAATGTGTTTAATTTTTGACAAATTATGAAAAAAATAATCAAAAACAATTGTATGGATCTACAAATCAAGGAATTTACGATCTAACCTACACCATTCACTTTTGAAGACAATAGATCACCGCCATGACCAAATATTTAAAAAAAAACAAAACTGGAAATTCAATCACATTTCTTGATCAAAAAAGAAATAAAACATCCAAAGTTTGTACAACGCAGAAAAATCACCCCTGAAAATGATTTACGTACAAATTTCTAGATAAACCAAAAGGGAACAAATGCTGAGTTAGTGCAGTTGTATTGCCATTATGCTGCATTCATTTGTTCTGCCGTTATACAGTATTTGTGCACATGTACTGCTGATATATATATCTATTTGGGTATCCTGTAATATTTGACCAAGCCCTATCCCGGTGATGGCTAATCTTGGCACTCCAGCTGTGGTGGATCTACAAGTCCCATGAGGCATTGCAATACTCTGATAGCTGTAAGCATAACTCGGGGAGGCAGAGGCATTATGGGATTTGTAGTTTTGTCACAACTGGCGTGCCAAAGTTAGCCATCACTGCCCTATCCCATAGAGCCAAATCAATTCATACCATGCACTGATGAAGAAGGATGGTCGGAAAAGCCTATTCTGATTCTGTGGACTTCCAATCAGAAACCAGCATGTTCACAAGCCTGAAAAGACATTCTGGTTGGGCTTCTTTGCATTGATACAGAGCCTGACCTTAGTTATACAGAACTAGCTGAAGACTCTGTGTTTTGTTGATGTTGGCTCCGCGCACTTTTTCTAACCTTGACAGACAGTCATTCAATGACCAAGGTTGTAAGCAATGGGGGTCCTTGGCAACAATAATGTGGGAATAGAAGCAGTGTCATTTTTACCATATAAATCAATCAAACAAATCTCATTGGCTAGTATATACAAAACAGCAAGACTATAGGGGTTTTAATAGGAACAGCATCAATCTTTATTCTTCAATAGTACAAATTCCTCTCAAATGCAGTCGTGAAATGTAGACAATTCATGCAAAGATCCACTATACAGAACCATAAGCTGCCTGACACGTTTCACGGCCAAAAGCCGCTTCCTCAGAGGCACACAAATGTGTAGATAAAAACCAGGGTTAAGAGACCGCAATCTAGGATGCTGAGTGTCCAAACATAACACCAAGGTGTGCTGTCCGCAGTAACCAGCAGGAACGTGCAAAGCCCCCTTCCACCGTACATTTCACGACTGCAATCCAAAAGAATTTGTACTATTGAAGATTAAAGACTGATGCTGTTCCTATTAAAACCCCTTTAGTCTTGCAACTGTTTTGTATATACTAACCGCATAGTGTGTGGGGGTGAAACTATACTAGTGTCTTTTATTCTAAGATATATTGAAAATCGAATTGGCTCTTTTTGGCTCCACCCCAATGACCGACTGTAGCAGGTTTGAGGCCTCTGCCATTAACAGTGTAAGAATGGCAGCAATGTAAATATTCCCCTTGAGATGAATTTTGATTGGCTATTGTAGGCTCCACCCACTTTCCTGAATACTAATCCCAATCACCCAGTGACCAACTGTGCAAAGTTTGGGAACCCTGCGATTAACAGTGTAAGAATGGCTGCAGTTTGCATTTTCATATTTAAAATGAATGGCTGAAATTTGATTGGCTGTTTTATGCTTCACCCACTTTTCCTGAATTTGTAACCTTGGTCACCAAGTGACCAACCATGCCAAGTTTGGGGACTCTGGCTTCATTACTATGAGAATAGCAGCCTTTCATATTTTCCCAGTGACGTCAATGGGTGAAATCTGATTGGCTGTTTGTGGTTCCGCCCAGGTGTGCAGTGGGGGGAGACAGTGGATTGACTTGCACAGCTTAAAGGGCAACTGAAGTGTGAGGGATATGGAGGCTGCCATATTTATTTCCTTTTAAGCAATACCAGTTGCCTGGCTGTCCTGCTGCCTCTAATACTTTTAGCCATAGCCCCTGAACAAGCATGCAGCAGATCAGGGGTTTCTGACATTATTGACAGATATGACAAGATTAGCTGCATGTTTGTTTCTGGTCTGATTCAGCCCCTATTGCAGCCAAATAGATCAGCAGGACTGCCTGGCAACTGATATTGTTTAAATGGAAATGAATATGGCAGCCTCCTTTTACTTCTCACTTCATTTGTAGTTTAAGGAAAAAAACAGCTTACATCCTTCGTGGAGACCCTGATGACGTCGCCGGTCAGTGCTGTTAAAGACGACAGATCCTTCAGATCAGAGAGCAGAAGCTGTCGGCAGCCCATCAGGTGGTAGCGGAGGAACCGTTTCATAGTTTGATTGTTGTGGGATTCGCTTTGCTGTTCTTCCCCCTGCAATAAAAAAATAATTTGTGAGCTGTACAAATAAAGTACATTTTAGGCAGCTGCTGGAGAGAAGGGGGGAGGCAGTGGCCTAGCTAGACATCATGTGGCCCCATAGCAAAACTTTCACGGGGCCCTCAGATGTAGGCACTCTTAACCATTTAAAGGGAACCTTAACTGCTGCGGAAAAATAAATTCACTTACCTGGGGGCTTTCCCAAGCCTCCTGCAGCCGTCCTGTGCCCGCGCCGGTCCTTCGGTGCCCTCCGGTCTCCCTCCGCCGCTGAGTTTCGATTTCGGACGACTGCCAGTCGTCCTGGGGCCTCTTCCGCATTCCTTGTCGTAAACTGCAGTAAAGCGCGTCCGCATGACGCCAAACGCGTCATCGCATGACGTCAAACGCGTCATGCGGACGCGCTTTACTGCAGTTTACGACCAGGAATGCGGAAGAGGCCCCAGGACGACTGGCAGTCGTCCGAAATCGAAACTTAGCGGCGGAGGGAGACCGGAGGGCAACGAAGGACCGGCGCGGGCACAGGACGGCTGCAGGAGGCTTGGGAAAGCCCCCAGGTAAGTGAATTTATTTTTCCGCAGCAGTTAAGGTTCCCTTTAAGTCACAGGGACGCAAGACTCACGCACTTTGCAGGGCTGCGCATGCAATTGTTCAGGCAAAAGCCCACGATTGCGATGGTCACAGAGACAGGGGGGATTGGTGGAAGGGGACAGAAGTCCCCTGAGCCAATATGTGCTTGTGCGGCGAGAATGATCACTGTTTTTGTACAAAAACAGTGATCATTCTCACATGTTGGCGCGATCATGCCACCGCGCTCCCTCCCGCCGCTGATTGTTAGCTTCATCTCCCCTCTAAGTCCCCGTGATCGCCGGCATCAATGAAATGTCTGCGTCACTTCCGAAGTAACACAGCCACGCATTACTTCCCATTTGCATACTATAGTATACTAATAGGAAATAATGCGCGAGGACATCTTGTGGCCAAATAGTACAATTACACCTACAAACATTAAGGACTAACATTTTTTTAATATATATGTCAAGAGGGTATATTACTGTTAAAGGGAACCAGAGACGAACGGTCAATAAAAAATAGAAAAAGCTTTTATACATACCTGCGGCTTCTTCCAGCCCCATAAGCCTGGATCGCTCCCACGCCGCCGTTCTCCGCTTCCTGTATCGGCGGTACCGGATCCTGTCACTTCCGGCGGACGCAGCCAATTGTCCGCATCACAAGGGCGCCCTCCATACTCGTACGCATGCGGCTGCGCAATAGGCAGCTTCATGTGTACTTATATGGAGGGAGCCCCGTGTGATGCAGACAATTGGCCGCGTCTGCCGGCCGTCTGGCCGACTCGCGGCAATGATGGGACCCGGTACCGGCGGATCCCGGCAGTAGGGGACGGCGGTTTGGGAGCGATCCGTGCGTATGGGGCTGGAGGAAGCCCCAGGTATGTATAATAGCTTCCCCCCAACGTCTCTGGTTCCCTTTAAATGATGTTCTTGTAATTAGTGATGAACGTAAAACTGAAAAAAAATATTTCCAAATAAAATACATTGTACAAGGGATATAATTTGCAATAACCGGGACAAATGGACAAATAAAATGTGGCTTTTATCCACAGTAGAAGATTTTGTTTTAAAACTATAATTGCCGAAAACTGAGCAATAATGTATTTTTTCTATTTTTTTCTATTAAAATGCATTTAGGATAAAATAATTATTAGCAACAAGTACCACTCAAAGAAAGCCTAATTGGAGGCAAAAAAATAAGGTATAGATCATTTCGTAGTGATAAGTAGTGATAAAGTTATTGGGGAATGAAAGGGAGAAGCGCTGAAATGTGAAAATTCCTCTTGTCCATAAGGTGAAAACAGCCAGCGGGCTGAAATGGTTAAGCAATGACGCCTGCCCCTACCCTAGGGATATGAGTTAATTGGGCAATTTACACTCTCATGCAATCAACACTGTACATAACTGCATGGTATCATGGGCACTGAGACAAAGTCAGAGGGTAGAGAAACAACTGCTATGGCTATTGCCACTGGCGTAGCAATAGGGGATGCAGAGGTAGCGACCGCATCGGGGCCCTTGGGCCATAGGGGCCCTTCCCCAACCACAGTATTAGCTCTTTAGTGGTCCTGGGCTGATAATATTCACTTCTATAGAAGCCTTGAATAGTAGTAAACATTAGCAAACTGTTCCCCAGCCCTTTTTTGCACCTCTGACACTGCGGTTGGCCTTGATTGGTTTTGGTGCGCCGTATAAGTTATGTATATAGCACTTAGGGGGGGGGGGCTCCGTGTAAAACTTGCACTGGGGCCTACAGCTTCTTACCTACGCCACTGGCTATTGCTATGCCCCTGGGGGGAGATTTATAATGGTATCACCATGACAGCAGTAATTCAGAGCATTTATCACATTATTAAAGAGAAGCTGTAATATTAACCCTCCTGGCGGTTTGCTAAAAAATCGCCAGGGGGCAGCAAATCTTTTTTTAAATTTTTTTTTTTTTTTTTCATGTAGCGAGACAAAGTCTCGCTACATGATAGCCGCTGCTCAGCGGCATCCCCCCAGCCCCTCCGATCGCCTCCGGCGATC